>NC_051177.1:32776316-32819158 GCF_013339695.2 Rhipicephalus sanguineus
GATCTGAGGGCAGTGTCCCGAGTTCGCTACGTGGGCCTCCGCAATAACTTTGCGAGCGATTACTTTCGTCGGTTTGCGAGCACCACCCATAAACTACACGGACATGATGTATACGCACGCATTAAAGCGCTTAAAAAAACAGCTGCAGCGAGCACAACTATCCCACTCCGTTAATGTTACTAGCACGCATAAGTTAAAGTAACACGTAACATAACACCCTGAAGACACGGTTGCATGACACGGTAATCCGAATTGGTTAGATTTCATGAGATAGTAGAGGTAACGTCAGGCAGTGAGGCACGCACATATATACTAACGTGAGCAACCATAACTAGCGAACAGCTCCGCTTTTGAGAGGTGACGCGCGTCGAGCCACAAACTGCAGCCCGCCCACTAATTTTAACTTATTATCGTAACGATTTCTCAAACAGATAGCTGCAGCAACGAATGGCAGCAAGAAAATTCGCTGTTCATTCAGCAGTTTCAAATCATAACGGTCAACGACAGTGAAATCAGAACTTTGCGAACATCTTGGGAAATATATAATAGTGAAAGTATAAATACCTGTGGTCAGCAGGGATTCTGAAGAAGTGTTCGCCTTCATTCCCCGAGGAATCGCACCACTTCACGCCGCAATAAGGTGCGACATCGCTGCTCCTCGCTGCGGTGGTAAAGTTTGCGTTTCTATGCGCTCTCGTGCTTGCGCGTCGTCTGCTTGTGCGCTGCGCAGGCGTGATGGCGGCGGTACCTAGCGGAGCCACGCACAGTCATGTTTACAAAACTTCTCTAAAACTTTGCCTTGCAATACTCGTGGCTGGTTATAGTTTAATGCAGAAGCACGTTTTATTTACTTACTGTGTACTACCGTGGCCGCGTTATTTTATTTTAATTAGGCTTACTGAGGCCTTCACTCCCCGCCCGTACCAGGTTCGCTGCAATCGTTTCGACGGTAGCGACGCCCCATGGCTCGGACGCCAAACTGCCATCATGCCTCGGGCCTGCCGTCTGCTCGTGCAGAGTCGAGATGCTTGCGTGGGCATGCACTCTGTAAAAACGAAGGAAAAAATGAGAAAAAGGGCACTTATTGAGTAAAATCAGCGATAACAGCACACTGTAGTTCGTAGTGACGCGAGTGCGTGAGAAAAGGATCAAGGTAGTTTTTTCTGAAATTGGTTGTTTATCATGGACATGCAAAAACGTCGTTGTATCAATATAAAGTTATACGTACATGTTGTACAACAAACGTGAAGAACTCGTACATTTAATTCTGCTCAGTAACGTTTCTAGGATTTCTTCACCGACAGGTAGGGTCATTGTTCATTTCCGTAACCGACAAAACAATAAAAAAATGTGATTACCGATGGTCGAAATGTTTACCATTGTTGGGGCAGTTGATTATTTTTTAAACAGACTGTTAAATGTTGGCTCAAGTGTCGTGTTCTTACCATTAGAGGCGTTGCAGTAATTCAAAAATACGACCAAACTTAAAAGTTCTGCGAAGAAGCAATCTGAAACAAAGCACTCGTACAGCGCGAACTGTTGTGCACCCTCGCATCCGCCAAAGCTCAGGATGGGATGGATGGATGCTATGAGCGTCCCCTTTATAACGGGGCGGTGACATGTCTGCCACCAGGCTCGAAGGCGAAAAAAAAAGAGAAAGAAGAAAAAAAGCTTCCTTGTTTCATGTTGTCCTAATGCCTTATCTACATTGATTAAATCTATGTTATTATACCAAAAAATATAAATTCACGGTCCATCTCTCTGCCTCTTAAGGCAGAATGACCTTATTTTCCCCCATTATTTATTTTTGTACTTTATCTCTACTTTTCTGCCACCAATACTCTAACCGTCTCTTACTTATTTCTATCGCGGACGTGTTCAGCTTTCCATTGTTGTCCCTAAAACCCAAGGCTTCATGTAGACTCGTGCCCACACGTATACCTGGGTGAATATCGCCACATTCAATCAGTACATGTTCCATCGTTTCCTTAGTTCCCCCGCAGCATGTACATTGTTCTTCTTCGTTACTGAATCTCGCTTTATAACTACGCGTTCTAAGGCAGCCCGACCTTGCTTCAAACAGTAAAGCGCTTCCCCTTGAATTATCATAAAACCTTTCCCTCCTTATTTCGTTTTTTCCTTTTCGGTAGTTACTCAGAGCCGGCTTCTTTTCCATCGCTGTCATCCAATAAGTCCTCTCCGCCTCTCTGACCTTCCGCTTAATGCTCCTTGTTGCCATATCGCCCGCACTGCCAGCCGTATATTTACTGGTGAGCCTCCTAGTTCTTTTTCTCCACTGCGTGTCAACGCTTTTTCTATACAAATACCTGAAACCTTCTCTGTCCATCTACTCTCCTTCATTTTCCTCAGCCTCTCTTCGAATCTCATTTTGCTCTGCGCTTCCCTCACTTCAAAGCCTGTCATCCCATATCACCCTTTACCGCCTCATTTGTCGTCTTCCCGTGAGCGCCCAACGCGAGGCGGCCCACCGTCCTTTGATTTACATCCATTCCTGATTGCACCTCTGACTTCATGCACACCACTGAGTTCCCAAATGTAAGCCCCGGAACCATCACACCCTTCCACAGCCCTCGAAGCACCTAGCACCTATTGTATCCCCATAAAGCTCTGTGCTTCATAATTGCAGCATTCCTCTTTCCCTTTGCTACCGATGCTTTCTCTTGTACCTCCATATATCTATCCCCCTCATTTACCCATACTCCGAGGTACTTGTACTCGCTTACCCTCGGTATTTTTTTGGCCCTGTATTAAGACCGTATGGTCTCCGTGATCATTGAATACCATCAATCCACATTTTGTTGCACTAAATCCTAGTCCTAGAGCCTCACACTCCCTTCCGCATATATCTGCCAGTCGCTGTATATCATCTTGACTGTCCGCAAATAAGACAATATCATCAGCATAAAATAGACCTGGAAGTTTCTGCTCAACCATCGCTCCGACCTGTTTGTGTGACAAATTAAATCCAATGTTGCTACCTTCTAGCGCTTTTTCCATCCTCGCCATGTACAGCATGAATAACAGCGGGGACAAAGGGCATCCCTGTCTCAGCCCCTTGCTAATTTCAACGCTGTCCTTGCTACTTATTCCTTCCCATTCTATACAAACCGTATTTTCTCGGTATATTTCCCTCAAAAGCTGTACACAGTCGTCACCTATGCCCACTTCCTTCAATATATCCCACAAAATTTCCTGATTAACGTTGTCATACGCCCCGGTGATATCTAGATAAGCTACGTATAAGGGCCTGTTTTCTATTTTAGATATTTCTATACACTGGGTAAGAACAGGTGGGGTAACTCGAGCGCCCCCTTAGCGGCGAAGTCTGGAACGAGAGCTGGCGCAGGCAGCTTCGTAGAACGCCGCTAGCTGGGCAGGTCAGGAGTACAGTAGGTCGTGGCCTCGAGGCGCGCGGGGTCAAGACGACTTTGATATTTTCGGCTACGTCACCACGCGTACGGCGCGCCAACCAATCAGAGGCCGGCATGGGCCGGCGGCGCCAACTAATCAGAGGCCGCGATACCTCTGAGTGCTATGCCTAATGGCCGCCGCTTCGAAGGCACCTCCGAGTGCAGGGCAAGCACGGAAACTACGGTCGCAAACGCTCCTGAGTGACCGCGTCGTCATCCAGTACGTCGACGACACGGCGAACGACCGCGAGTGCTACCAGTGGGACGCTGTTTCGTGCCGAGTTCGAGCGACACCGACAAATCCAGCGAATGCTTCCCGGCTGCCCTTGCCCCGGTTTTGAGTGCCATCGTCGACCGAGTGAAAACATCGTACCTACTACTGCGGCATGTCGCTGCTCCTGTGCTCTTATCTGTGTGTATCTGCGCTCGGAACGGGTGTAAACATGCTTCGGAGGTTTGAAGTCCTCAGCGTGAGCCCTCGCCTACCACGAAGTCAATTCAGAGCGGTCTTGAGTGCGATCGCCGACCGAGTGAAAACATCGTACCAACTACTGCAGCATGTCGCTGCTCCCGTGCTCTGATCTGTATGTATCTGCGCTCGGAACGGGTGTAAACATGCTTCGGAAGTTTGAAGTCCTCAGCGTGAGCCCTCGCCTACCGCGAAGTCAATTCAGAGCGGTGTCGTCTGCATTCAGCGTAGGCCTCTACCGTCGAGTTCGTGTGAACCAGTTCATGTGAGGAAGTTTGGTTGAAGGAAATTGATGGTAGTTGTTTCCGTCGAAACATAGACGTTATATATGACGCTGGAGACTTCGCGTTGCGCTTACGCAGGAGTTTTTAACCGCAGTGTGTTTGTTTTCAACATCGCCATTCGCCTCATCATTGCCGAAAGCGAACATCGCACTTGCCAACGCATTTCGGTGATGTGACAACGTACATGAGGAGGATTTGCGGATTTTACGACGCTGAAACATTGGTTGACTTCGGCGCAAATCGTTTGCGTGTGTTGCCAAGCTAACAACAAGCGTGCGCTTGTTGGTAGCAGTGCGACGTGTTTTCGTGCCGGGTACCAGCGACGCCGACACATTAAGCTGTCAGCGGTCTCATTTACATTCATGTATAAAATAGAAGCTCGAACGTGAGCGAGTGTGGTGAACGAAAAAGAAAGTTGCATGATTAAGTGCTGCTTGTGTTGCCTGCTATTTCACATCTTGACTCTTGGTCTGTTTCTCTGCCGTGCAACTACACCTTAGCACATGCCCAGTTGCACATGCCTTGTTTTGCAGGTTGTCTATTCTGACACACATTCTCCCTAGTCTTTTCTGATACTCATAGACGGGAGAATGTGAACAGTGGCGCTTCTCCATCGTTGTACAGTTTACTTAAATATAACACATGTTTTGTTTACAGCTGGACAGCTAATTTGCTAAAAAGCTTGTAAGTGACAAGCACCTCCATTGAAATCTGAGGTGCACAATGACACAATAGTAAGAAGAGCATGACATCACACGTATGTGCAGAAGGAATGAAAGTGCAATATTACTGTGCTGCTCTTTGTTTAGAAGGAATTCAAACGGTGCCTCACTGGAACCTCACACACTTGTGACACCATTCTAAACTGCGCACATATTTATCTCTTCCTCCAGACTGAATCCAGCTGAAATAATTATTTGATGGTTTCTAATGCAAAATCCTTGGATGTATTGCAAGGACTGTTTCATTTCTGTTCAGTTCTTTGTATATGCACTAACTTAGACTATGCATGCACTTAAGCATAATTGAAATATGAAGACATTCATTCAGTTTAGCTATGTTAGACAACTTGCCAAAGACTTTTATACAGTGCTCTGGTGCACTCCTATGAGCGAAATCTGTTGTATCATGAAGTTTCAGGCAGAATTTATTATGTTAGAGGGTATTTTGACTACTGATGACGTGCAAAGGCCTTCTACGCAGTGCTTGGTTCCGATCTTATGACCGATATCTGTCGCATCGTGAAGTTTCAGGCACGATTTATTATATAAGAGGGTATTTTGACTACTGACGACGTCCAAAGGCCTTCTACACAGTGCTTGGTTCCAATCTTATGACCGATATCTGTCACATCATGAAGTTTCAGGCACGATTTATTATGTTAGAGGGTATTTTGACTACTGACGACGTCCAAAGGCCTTCTACACAGTGCTTGGTTCCAATCTTATGACCGATATCTGTCACATCATGAAGTTTCAGGCACGATTTATTATGTTGGAGGGTATTTTGACTACTGACGACGTCCAAAGGCCTTCTACACAGTGCTTGGTTCCAATCTTATGACCGATATCTGTCACATCATGAAGTTTCAGGCACGATTTATTATATAAGAGGGTATTTTGACTACTGACGACGTCCAAAGGCCTTCTACACAGTGCTTGGTTCCAATCTTATGACCGATATCTGTCACATCATGAAGTTTCAGGCACGATTTATTATGTTAGAGGGTATTTTGACTACTGACGACGTCCAAAGGCCTTCTACACAGTGCTTGGTTCCAATCTTATGACCGATATCTGTCGCATCGTGAAGTTTCAGGCACGATTTATTATATAAGAGGGTATTTTGCCTACTGACGACGTCCAAAGGCCTTCTACACAGTGCTTGGTTCCAATCTTATGACCGATATCTGTCACATCATGAAGTTTCAGGCACGATTTATTATGTTAGAGGATATTTTGACTACTGACGACGTCCAAAGGCCTTCTACACAGTGCTTGGTTCCAATCTTATGACCGATATTTGTCGCATCATGAAGTACCAGGAGTGGTTTGTTGCGCTAGAGGATATTTCGACTACACACAACGTGCAAAAACCAGTGCTCGGTTCCAATCTTATGGCCGATATCTGTCGCATCATGAAATGTCAGGTGTGGTTTGTTGCGATATTTAGACTACAGACAACGTCCTTCTACACAGTGCACAGCTGCAATCACAATCTTGACATAACCCATTTTTTGTGCACACTAACATGTTCAAATACAGTTTTTTCTGATATTTACGAACACTGGAATGATGTACCTGGTTCCGTTCGTGAAATGAATGTATCTGATTTTTGGAGGCACTTGTATGATATTAGTGTTCTATTTCTCTCATGTTTTACCCAGTTGCACTCAACAGGTGGCGATATCTGCTTTTGTTGAAGCAGTTATTGCGATATTACTGTACACATTCTTTCCTTTTGTACTCATGTACACCACTCCTGCAGTAGCCCTGCATTGGGCTGCAATATTTGAAAATAAATAAATAAATAGACTGTTTAATTATGATCTCGATGCGTATTTTGTGGTGAACAGTGCATATTCATTTATTAAAAAACAAGAAAGTCAGGCCATACTTGCAGTGCTACAGTTTACCTGCATTTTGTTGCTAGACGGGACATAAGTAACTGTGAGTTTCCAGTAACGTTGGTTTCTTGTTTCCATGCTACTGAAAAAAATTTGAGTTAGTATGTATGCTTGCTCCAGGATTCGAACTTCTCAATGTTGGCCCATGTAAATAAACTGTAACGCATATTAGGCAGCTAGAATATTAGTCACGGTGACACCCGTGGTACGCGGCAGGGGCGTAGCCAAGGGGGGGGGGGGTGGTTGGGGGGTTCAACCCCCCCCCGAAAAAAATTTCTGGCTACGCCCCTGGTACGCGGGAAAGCCGTCTTTTTGTTAATGTGAAAAGTATTAGTCGTTATGCGGCGAATTTTTAGGGCACCTCGTTTGACTTTGCAGCAAACGTCTATTTCCTTATTTTTTTCGTAACTGAAGTACGTGCCAAGAAACGACGTCAAGCCCACCGACGGTGCGGGCGACGCCGCTCCCGTCCGCTTCTTGGAGCAGAACCATTTTCATGAACAGGATGATTATATTCGTGTTGGGCACTAATAGCATGGCCGTGAACAGGCGTCAAGAAGGCGATCGCACAAGCGTTGGCGATCTCGCAAACATCGTTGGCTGTGTCCCGTGATGCAGACGTGAACTTAGCAGCGCACGCGCAGATGTCGATTACTTGTGCATACCGTCGTTGTTACTTTGGTCATTGCGATGTTAATTACTTCTTAAATAGTCAAAACAGTGGTTGGTGAAGCACAATCAATATTTTAACGACAGTCTAATTCGCTTCGATTGATAACGCACCGTTCTAGGCTGTACATGGACAGTTTTAAACAAAAAGATCAGGCAACACTGTGCCTCTGCCGAAAGCGAGCGTCGGCGCGGTCGACGCTTGCCAGTGGTTGCGCGCCCTTTTCCTCCACGGGGCGCGCCGCGACGCATTTGACGCGTAGGCGCGTGGAACGCGTGCCGGCGCTTGCCAATGGTTGGTACTTAAAAGGCACCCAGCTCTGTTCTTTTGGAGAAATGCAACACCTATCTAGATGCACTGGGGAGCGAGGCGAGCTTGCTAGGGATATCGCGCATGCGCAGAGCCTGGCATTACTTTTTCAGCGGCACTCTCCGCCGACGAGCGGCTACCACTCCGGCGCTGCGAATTATTTTATGGGAACCTATACATGCTCATAATGAAACAAGCCGCCACTAATCGTGAAACAAAGCTAAGAAGAAAGAACGCATCAGGCAGGCAGGTGATGTCAAGGCACTCTTTCTTAAACAATCCAAAACATAAATCACGTAAGACAGGCTGAAATAGCACATACTACAGTTCAAGAAAACGACAGCCCACAGAACAGGTGACACAAACCACGCAAGAACTTAAAGCCAAACTTGGACGCTGCTTGAGCTTCGCCTACAAGAGTAGAACGCGATAGCGTAATCGGCCCCCGTGCGCATCGCCTTCTCATTTGCTAGCCTACATATAGCTTCGGTTCTCGGTGCATGCCTCAACCGTGCCGTAAGGAAACCAACGTCTGTGCGCGTGCCATTTGCCGTTTCAAGCCATCCTAGAACGCCACTGCAAGTACAGCTGCGCAGTGCCCAGTACGCCATAATTATTGGTTTTGCGAATCAGCGAAGGGTTCACTACGCGTCCGTAAGGCAACACGCGGACCTACGCAGCTGCTCACTTTGTTGATGCTTTTTCTGATGATTATGATTGAATACGTCTGAGCGCTTTTAAAACACCCACTCGTTGCGCGATTCGCATGTTCTCACGCATGGCACGCTTCTACGCTTCTGCCACGCAATAGTATATGCGTTAAGAAGACTTCTTCCACTACATGACATTCATATAATGTTTTTTTTTTCCCCGAAGCAGTTTCAAGGTGTGGCTCTTCAGTGCTCGCTGAAGCAAAGTTTTGTCATTAATTTTTGCACTATACGTTATCTTTTGCCACCATCGCTTGATGAAGTGCCGTATGATATGTTATTCCTCATGGGTACGCGCAGCTTATGGAAGATACGTATGCAAGACCGTAACGCAGAACCGACCATTTCTTCAAGCATGCACTTTATTCGAATGGCTATTCATCTGAAGGACATTTATGACGAACTAGACACTAGACCCGACGTGTACCCCATCTTCACTCTAAGAAAAAAAAGGCGTACACGTGACTCTTTTCGGGGAGTTCTGATTTGCCACGTATAGGACGCTCTTTAAAGAGTCACGGTGACTCTCTTGGTGGGTCAATGTCGGCGCGCTCTAGGAGAGTTCTCTGACCGTCTAGGAAGAGTGCAAAGACTCTCATCGGGATGATCACGTTACCACTTATAGGGAGTCAGACGACTCTTGCCGGTAACACTCTTACGGGGGTCAAACGACCCACACCGAAGCGTCAAGCGACTCCACAACTACTTTAAGCTACTCATTTGACCCTTGCTCTACTCTTGCGCGACTACTGTTGAAGATAGTCAAGGATTCATTTTAAGCAAGTCCAATAATACTTGCCGTTCTGTCTAGCGACTGCAAAATAAAAATAATAGTTCAGTTCTGGCATTATAATATTAAATTCGTCAAAACAACACACCTTTTCCAGCAAAGTAATATAGAAAGCGCGAAAAGATGGTTTGTGATTTCCAATTAAGAAGTTTAGGTATTCCTCATTTACATGCTTGTATGAGTATAGTCCACTAAAATGTGTGACTGATGTGCATAGTGTCATATGGTGCAAAATAAACTGCGGAAATCGGCATCATGTTTCAATCTTTATTTCATATGATTAAGAATAAATCAAAAAGTGGTGACGGCTAGAGGCATCAGACTTGTGACTTGCTAGGCTGTTGCTCCTGTTGAGGGCGATCACCGTAAAAACGGTGTCTGAAAAGCAGAACGTGATATGATGAGAAAATGAAATTGCAGTAAAAGTTTGCAAAATCTACACAATAAGTAGTTCACACGGACATAACGAAGGCTCACAACAAAACAACAAATGCAAACAGGCATGGTAAGGAACCAAGTTTTTTTTTTTCGTTATCGTGTAAAACACAACTTGCAAATAGTAGCTTTTGTAACACGTCACTTGACGGCACACTTGCAGCACAAGATCATGTGAGCCTCTTTTAAACAACAAACAAAATTGGTTTAAGCTCCTTTGAGTGGGTGCCACTCACCTCTTTTCCTACGTCGTCTTGTCCAACCAAAGAAAATGTAGGACCGACTGCCTCGTTCGGATGACAGGGCGAACGCCGCTGTTGATTTTTCCATCATGGGCGGTGAGGCGCCAGACCAAGCGACACCTTTGTTTCCCCGAGTGTGGCTGTCAACTGGAGTGAAAAGGCGGGAGAAGTGATCCGGGATTCTGGGAATAACCACAACATACACACTGCTTATTTGTATTTAAAACCACCCTTTGTTCAACAAACCGTTACTGTACACCCATCTGACACGAGTGTTTCATTTGAAATAATTTCCCAACGAAATATTTTCACGTAAAAGGCAGCGGGAACATGGTTTCGCAATAGGCACTGGCTGTGCACGAATGAAAGCACTTGTTTTCTGAGAAATCGCTTCAAAATTTGGTTTCAGAATAAGCACGGCTTTGCGCCAGCATATTCCGACACCCAGGCACATCCTCCGGCAGTCAGGGGCACGACTTGAGCGGTTACTGACCGCATGTTTTACAAACGTAACCCATCCTTAAACACTCAGCAAACACATTCGAGTACGAGCGTCCGAACGACACCCAGGGCGCGCGGACGCCTTCTACGTCGAGATCAGACATGTCATATGCTAGAATTACCGCACATAACTCCCACAATCACGTACGCTCAGTTGATTCTGTTATAGCGTCATCGCAGATGTTGGCAAACCACGAAAACAGCAAACAGAAACGAAGGGAAAAAGTGCACGGCGGCGACCGCAAGAACGCGCGCCGTCGAAAGTCTAGCTTTCTCGCCTTACCGGCGAGGCGTGTCCAACTTCATCTCCAACTCCACCTCAAACTACCGTCTTTAAGCCAAGAAAAATCATAATATACAGTGCGTCTAAGCGTTCTGTAGACGGGCTTTTTTTTTCACGTTCCCACGCGCGGAAGCACGCTGCACACTCATTGGTGGAATTGTTGTTATGAAGTAGACTAAAGCGCATCTCCAAACGACGTCTTGCACCTTCAGCAGTGCAAACACAATGTGCGATCAGCAAAAAATGACCCTTGATAACTGTTTGCATCGCTCACTTTATGGGAGCTTGTACAGCAATGCGCATAACGGTGTCAACCCGTTAACTGACAGCTTTAGTTGGGCAACCGCAACAGCCTCGCGGACACAGGCTGCTGTTGGTACTGGCTGGCAGATAACTTTCGCAGAGCTGCTGCAGACGCCCAGCTAAAGTTGTATAATTAGTACCTACGAAAACAGTACACTCACCGTTAAAGGGCGCACGTTGTCCGTGTCCGCAGCTCCATGAATATTCCGCCCTCCAAGCGTGACTTCGAGCACGGAGCCTGGCGTCAATGTCACCGAAGATGCGCATTTCTGTTCGAACACAAAACTGCACGACAGGCAACCGATGCAACCCGCGCAACCGACGCAACGCATTCCAAAGGACCGAGCAGACTAGAGAGGAGGCCGAGGCGCGGTGCCCACCCGGCTGGCTCCGTCGGCGAGGGAGGCGAGCCACCGCACCAAAACGGCGCCGAACGGCAAACGCGCGATACGTATGGCGCATACGACGGCGCCTTCGTCACGGAAGCCAATCGAAACGCGCTTCAGGGGAGTCCCGTGACTCCAGCCCAAATGCTAACTCTCTTTCTCTTCATCTACCTTCCAAAAGGGGTCAAATGGACACCCGAAGAGAGTCACGCGGCCGTGACCCTCTTTTGACTCTTTTTTTCTTAGTGTATTGTGAGGTACTCGGCCTCACCACCTTTCCTGTAAACATGATGTGAACTCTCGCTGTTGTACTGCATTTTGCTAGCCGTTGAGTGTTTCCTTAGTAACGCTTGATCGCTTATTGTCGCTATGTGATTGTACATTTGTTTTATTTTATTTGTGCCCTTTGATGTGTCATTCTAATACTCATTGTGATAAATACCACGAAAGAACGACAAAAAAAATGCAGTGGCGTGGCTCTGTGGTAGAACACCTGCTTGCCACGCCGCAGAAGGCCCGGGTTCGATTCTCACTTTATTCGCCTTAATTTCGCCTTAATTATCAAAAGACGGGGGCACATTAGAGGGTGGTGGTGGTGGTGGTGGTGGTGGTGGTGGTGGTGGTGGTGGTGGTGGTGGTGGTGGTGGTGGTGGTGGGGTTGCCACAGGGTGATCGCCTGGAAGACCTGGCAGGCAATCACTCCGCCTGATCGACTCTTTTCATGCATTATGTGTCAGCATTTGTCACTTAGACCGGTTTCTCGCAGAAAACGTAAAAGAATACCGAACACGTCCTTGCGAGTCATCCGCGCACCTTCCGGAAACTCAATCTCTTCACTGCAATCGTGGGGAAACCCCCTCTTTTCCTCAAGTTGTACACGAGTCCCTCCCTTACAGAACAAAAATGCTTGCAGGACCACAGTGACGCTCCAGAACATAAAGCCAGTTTCGCGCGAAGGTAACGCAAGCTCATAGCGAACTGAGCAAAAGTGCTTGCACACGAAAGACGCTCAAGTGAGCACCAAAAGACGCCATAGAGAGCGGCTTTACTGCTTTTCCTGGAAAGATCCCCGGTGATCGTCTTTCCCGCAACCTTTTTCAAATTCCTTGCAGTAAATTCCGATAAAAATTAAAATAAAAAATGTCCTCTGAGACTTTGTTTTGAGCTGGGACCTCCTTAAATTGAGATTCCCCTGAAAGCATTGGCTTCTCTTAGACGTGCAATAAAGAGAAACGGCAAAATAAGCCAGAGTTTTTCAAATCGCTTCTAAACAAAAGTTTCGGAGTAAGTTCGTTCAGATTTGCTGCAAAGCATGGAATAAATATACACGTCATTTGGAGGACCGATAAGTGGATAAAATGAAAAAGAACAAACAAAACTCGGAAGAACATTATGAGTTGCCTAAGCAAGAGAGACAAACATGAACTGGAAAAGAAAGCAGCGACTACAGCAAAAATATTTACTTCGAAAATAGAAAGAAATAAATTACCGACAGAAGAGCATGAAAGTCAAAGCAAAGCAATAAATTACGTAGTTAGAAAAAATGCGGCGGGGGGGGGGGGGGGGACTAGATGTGTTTTCTTCGAGCTAGATGTAAAGGTGAAGCGCTGTTGTTATC
The DNA here is from genome assembly GCF_013339695.2 of Rhipicephalus sanguineus. Taxonomy (NCBI): domain Eukaryota; kingdom Metazoa; phylum Arthropoda; class Arachnida; order Ixodida; family Ixodidae; genus Rhipicephalus; species Rhipicephalus sanguineus. The sequence continues at coordinate 32,789,374 of NC_051177.1, forward strand.
AGTATGGCATGGCGGTAACTTCGTTTCCCCGCCATGACATGTTGCATAAAAGCAGATAAGAAAAGCCTGAGGAAATACCATGGTTTCGCCTAGAAAACCAAAAGCTGGCATCTAGAACGATACGATGCCTGTCTAATATTGCAGAGCGCTGTCGTCGCTAGCAGAAGGGTCCGTTTTTGAACGCTTCATAGAGACTGGAAGAGTAAATTACTTTAAGTAATAAATCCTAGACACTGAGGTAAACTTAATTGTCACGCCAGTATAGCGACACTGACGCAGCGTTTTGTCTGTAGAGATGATCAAGGTCTTTTTCTCGGTGTTTCAGTTTGCTGAATTTCCGAAGCGTATTGTTTCTCCGTCACGTGAACAACAGTGCAACTCGCCATTGGTGTCGAGCGAGAAAGCAATGAAGAACGAAAGGAAGCGACAACCAAACAAACAAACAAACAAACAAACAAACAAACAAATCACAAGTCAACACGCAGCCAGCCAAAGAGCGTATCAGAGTGATGGCTCAGCTTGTACGATCAACAAACTAAATAACCTACCAAACTCTCCGTTCTTCAAAGATAACCAACTGCGACATTGCATTTTGGTGCCTGCGGTGAAAAAACCCGCTCAGCAAATCTCGAGTTCGATCTCTCAGGCAACGTGCAGGGCACGACGTCACTTCTTCATTCTGTCGAACACACGCAGTGACAGGTTTTTAGTTTTGAAAAAATGAAGAGATCAACAGGGGACCCCTAGGCTTACTCTGAAAACTTCAGTGTTAGCCCTGAAACAGGTAATAACGGCCCTTGATTGAATTTCGTTTCTCCGTGGCCATTGCTTAACTTCCAGAGATCGACATTGATCGACGCTTTCCTCTCTCTATACGGTAACGGTGTATCCATCAAGTCATCCTGATCGAAACACCCACTTTCGCACAACTTCAAACCGTCGTCCTTCTTTCTGAAAAAAGAAAGCGCCCGCGTCTTACATTTCCGAGCAGTTCGCCGTAATGTTCCCGAACAGCCGACAACATGAAACTACGACATAAGAATGCAAAAGCAGAGTAAACAATAACGCAGAGTACTTTCTTTTAAATTGAACTCCTGCGTGTATACATTATTATTGCAATTTAGTTTTTGCGGAAGTGAGCAGAAGTTAGCGCAGGCGCAGTGTCGTTACATTCTAGGAAGCACATGAGTCCAGAAAAGTAATAAACACAAGAGTGAGGAGAAAGCAGTGCGCTCAGAGAAACACTGCATTTATGTTTTTAACGCTTTTTCCCCGCTCTTGTTTAGCGCCGAGCTCAAAGATATGATTCAACGAAGTCACGCATAATCAAGTTCCGTTCAGCTTCACCAGACGCACACATCCAATATCTTTTTCACTACTGTTTCCTTTCACGATCTTACATTTGTTTCGTCTGTGTTTCTACACGTATTAACGTGTCGCGACATCGGGTCGGTTTTGTAGAGCACGAGCTTGCGAGGCGATTTTGTGCCCCACCTTCCACACCCGCCGATTTGGTGCCACATACGCCGCTGTGGTCTAGTGGTTATGGTGTTATGGTCTGACCCGACGATCGCGGGATTGAATCCCGGCTGCGGCGGCCGCATTACGACGGAGGCGAAATGCTCGAGCCCCGTGTACTTACATTTAGGTGCGCGTTAAAGAACACCAGATGGTCAAATTTTCCGGAGCCCTCCACGAAGGCGTCCGTCATAATCAGATCACGGTTTTGGGAGGCAAAGCCCCGACACTTATTATTATTATTCATTTTGTGCCACACGACGGCGAGCACAAGAAAAATTAAGGCAGCTCCGCAATAGTGGTGGCAAGCCTGAAGGAAGTGCGGAGCTGGGCAGCCTTCTTTGTTTCTCTTATGTTTTCTCTTCCTTTCCTCCTATCATTCTTCTTTTTTTCCTCTTGTCCAGCTTTTTTTTTTGTCTTTTTTCCTCTCTTTATTTCTAAAACTGCTGCTTGGGCGAGTTGGTTCATGATTAAGGTAGATTTACCAGCGCAAAAAGTGTTTCGCTTCTTAAGTGTTTCGTCCTTTTGCGCTGGTAAATCTATCTTTATTTCTATTCTTCTTCCTATTTCTTTCCTTACTTTCTCTATCTTTCTATTTCTCGCTTGCTTCCTTTTTTTGTATTTTATACGAGGCTTTGTCTGCGTTACGCCAAGCGCCGACCGCATACGACCACCCGGGCCGCTAAAGTGCTCCACATTTAAAACTGTGAACAGACTTTGTTTCACTGGTGCTGTGGCGCCCAGCACAATTCCTCGGTGCGACAACAGTTGTTCGCTTGAAATGGAACGAAAAATAAACCCGGGCCCCGTACATCGATCAGGCGCAACGTGACAGAAGGCCCATAGGGAACGGTTCGACCGGTAGGTGGCGCCAGTGCCTCATTCTTTACCGCCGTTATCTGCCAATGCGGGGAAGTTATTTGGAACGCAGCACAAAGGAGGGTTGTACATCTTTTTCTCGTAGAGTAAATGAAATAGAAGTTCTTGGAAAGCCATTATCGCTTCTCATGTCGTTGTATCAGCTTTGTTTACCAAATATGTGAACATATAAAGACGCACGTACAGGCCTGAAAACAATGTTTTTTACTCATCTATTGGAGTAAGCTTCCATATGATGAATTTTGCTAGGAAAGGCCTCAAACGCATTACGCCTGATCGAAGAAAATCAGGAGACATCGCTACGAACCCGCTCCATCACCCTTGTTTGTTTGTTCGTTCGTTCGTTCGTTCGTTCGTTTGTTTGTTCGTTCGTTTGTTTGTTTGTTTGTTTGTTTGTTTGTTTGTTTGTTTGTTTGTTTGTTTGTTTGTTTGTTTGTTTGTTTGTTTGTTTGTTTGTTTTTCTAACAGCATCCGCTCGTATATTTACCAACGAGCCACAAGAGCACAATAGTGCTTCAAAGGAACGCCTCACACGCACCTCCCACTGGCATTACGTTATATATAATGATCTAGTAAAACTCACTCCAGTCCCTAAATTACAACGCCAAAACGTTTTTTTTTCTTCATTCCCAGGATTTGGGGACATCTGTGTGTGGCGCCATTTCTCGGCGGTGACGACGGCCTCCTGCCATAACTGAATGGGAGATATGCGAAAAAAAATCATATCTCTTGAAAAAAGCAAGCTATCAAAAACGACTCGGGGTTCTATACAGTAGAGACCTACTGGAACATTTTGGTAAAATTGCAGTATCGCACTACAAAGCCTGTGCCTTCCCATGGCAATTGAACACCGCCCATTAGAAATACATGGGGCCCCATTGTAAAATTTTAAACACTTTGGGAAGCCACGCGGTTAGTAGCGCCACACTGTAATTTTAACAGAATGTTCAAGTAAGTCTCTGCTGTATAGAACCGGGAGTCGTTTTTGATATCTGTATTTTTTCGTCAGATACGATTTTTTTCTCCTATTTCCCATTCAGTTACGGCAGGCCACCGCAGTCCCCGACGACAGATGGCGCTACGTGCATATGTCCCCAAATCCTGGTCATGTTAAATGACGAAAGCTTTCGAGACACTCAAATATGGCTGATCAATGGTTTACGCTTTCTCAAAAAGCCACCACTAAACCGACGTCATGATTACGTCATCTATGACCCCACGGATCACCAGGATTTGTGTCATCATCGTGTCGTCAATATGACGTCACAGGACGTCCTCACATGACGTGGTCACTTGGTCAAAGGGGAACTGATCTCGGAGGCAGTGCAACACCATGTGAGGTGCAGAAAGAACCGAGGTGGGGGGAGGGGGAGGGGTTAATACATTCGACTGAAATGAAAAAGATGGCGTTCGCCTTATAGTCGTCTTAAGCGAACGCATCAGGCACTGTGTGACACTCTCCTGGCAACTGTCAATCATGGATCGTTTTAACGTGACTCATTCCGAATCGTTGGCAGCATTATACAGGTTTTCTGCAAAACAGTTCAAAACGCCTGCGACAAATTTTACGCGACAGCAGATTCATCGTAAAGCCACGGCGTTCTTGAGACGGTTGTTGTGCATCCACTTCAATTTTCTCCCTCCTTGTTGTTCAGAAGCGAGATGAGCGCGCACAGGCTCGGCGCCACTTTTCTCTCTTTGCGTGTAAACCGGTTTTCGCTTTGCCTACAATACGGCTTTTACAACTCCCGCTAGCCCATTCCGTTTTTCGAAAGCGAAAATCGGTACATAGGATTGACATTCGAAGCACAACCTCGCAGACCCACGTCCCATTAAAATTCAAGCTACGTAAAGCGCCTATTAGGTGTCCTCATCTGGCAGGAAGTTTCAAATATCTGCTACAGTTCCATCTGCTACCATCTGCTACCGTTCCAAAAATTGTTTAAGAGAATTTCGCGACACGAGATACATAATACATTAGAGGCTTACAAACAGGTTTAAAACTTAATTGAAAAGCTCTTTGAGGAAGTAGTACTTAAGAAACTTCAATAGCCTTTCGAATTTCAAATACCGCCTGCACACGGGTTATTCGACCGAGCTTGCCGTTGTCGCGCTGACTTAACGGTAAGAGCTAACCATGAATGTCGGTTGTAAAACTGATAGCTGGGCGATTTGGTATGAATCCCTGATTAAAACTTTTTGTAGCAAGCACAAAAGACGGGGACACAGAACGAAGGTACAAACGAGCAACTGGTTTATTTCCTGAAGGGGACTAAACATATAAGCACAAATAATCATCGCAAAGCATGCGCGGAGCAAGTCATGAGGCATATGAGCAGAATATACCAAGTTAACCACATTTCAAGAAAAGACATTTCTTTATCAGTACGCGCCATCGATGGTTGTCTGATACACTTTTTCCCACACCTACTTATATCAAACGTTTTCGTGACTTCGCGAGTACGTTTCACTATGAGCAAACAAAATGTCTGTGTCACTGAAAACAGGATTACAATGACATGATTTGCAAGGATTGGACAACTGCGAAAAGGTTTCTTTCCCCAGAGAACTTTTACGTTCTTTTAGACGTGCGTTGATGCAGCGACCTGTTTGCCCTATATACATATTTCCACAAGTTAGCGGTATCCGATAAACAACCCCTTTTCTGCACCTTATGAACTTCGAGTCTTCTTTCAACCCACAACTACATTTTCTCTCTTTCAAGTTAAACTTTTGGCAACTGCCTGGCACAACTGTTACACTTTTATGGGAGCGCTGACAACAACATTAATGTCATACCTGCGCCCAGCATTCTTGAAAGCATGAGAAAAATGATGAACGTAAGGCACTACAGCCCAGCGCTTTTTGGCCCTGTTCAGGCTGTTCCTTTAAGATAAATGCACACCCTTTACTATTCGTATAAGTTTATCAACCGCTCTGGTGATAACCTCTGTATGGGCTGAACGGGCAGCTTGATCGGCCCGTTCATTGCGACCTGTCGATACCTCTTTCTAGGACAGACGCTGCTCGGAAGCTCCGCATGCTCGCTCGCCAATGCACCATGTCAAATTGGAATGAGCCACATTTCATGCATGCACGACTACACTCTTTTGATCCCACGTTAAGCCATCGACTGCCATCAAGACTTCGCCGAGGTGACGCTACCATTCTGTGTAGATTATGGCTGGGCGTCGCGTTTACCCATGCGTACGCCTTCCGCATAGGGATGGCCGACACCACCGCCTGTGAACACTGCGGCGACGAAGAAACAATTCGGCATGTTCTGTGTGACTGTCCGAAGTATAGCACACAGAGACAATCTCGTTGCCATGCTTTCAACACGTTGGACGACCAGCCCCTATCAGAAGCCCCTATCCGGACATTACGTCGCAGAAGAAGGCTTTACAAGCGCTACTAGCCTTCCTGCGATCCACTGGCCTGTCAGAGCGCCTCTGAGCGGAACGCTCTCGTGTGTGTGTGTGGTTGTGATTGTTTTTTTTCCTTATTTATTATTTATTTTCTCTCTCTCGCTTTCACCCCCCTATTCCCCAACCCCAGTGCAGGGTAGCATACCGGATACAAACTTCTGGTTAACCTCCCTGCCTTCCTCTGCTCTCTCGTTCTCTCTGGTGATAACCAGTTCTGGGAAACCCGCTAAAGCTGACCTACCTACTTGTTTAGAAAAACTTTCTTTCATTAAATGACAGCGGGAATTCACTATATAGCCCCTTCGTGACACGACATTGCTATTCCATTTTTTACGATTTTTGAATACCCGAACTTGTAGTGGAGTTAAGGGTTTTACTGATCTAGGGCTGTACATCCAGCACATGAGGTCAGGTGAAATTGGCAATGATAGGTCTAGAAACTGTTGTTGTTTTTCTTTTGTTGCGTAAAACAGTGCACAGTCACGTTTCTGCCTTTGGAAGACACTGCGAAGACTTTCGTTCTTTTTTACCCTTTCTCAATTTAAAATGCAGACTCTAGGTGTCCACGGTGCGCTTTCAAACGATGGAATGCGTATTTCATTACGCGCTGCTTTCTTTCAGGTTACTTCCTTGTAGAGCTGTGCACGGGCCGTATTTCCGAGCCCGGCCCGGGCCCGCTGACTTTTTCGAAGGCCCGCCCGAGCCCGACGGCAAAGGACTGCGAGCCCGCCCGGCCCGGCCCGACGTACAAAAACAAAATCCCGGGCCCGGCCCGGCCCGGCTTTTTGAAGGTTCGCTGCGAAAACAAAACATCGTTTTCCGGCAATTTGGCATTTTATTGAGCATATCAAATATGATCAAACGACACACGAAGAAATCTCTATTACACAGATTACAAATTGTCGTGCAAAAACCGCAAGCAGTCCAACGATTCCGGCTGCAATGAAGTGCGGCGCTTTTGCATTACGTAGCCCGCCGAACTGAAGTTACGTTCGCTGCTTGCACTCGTCGGCGGAATTGCTAATACCTTTTTTTGCCAGCCTGGCAAGCTTGGGATATCACTGGTGCTTCTTCTTCCAGAAGACTAAAACTTCAGATGGACAGGAGGGCGATTCCATAGAGAGATAATCGGAGAGCTCATCTTTTGTAACTGCTACATTCTCACCAATGTCGCTCCACTCACTGAACAACTGCAAGCATTGCTTTTTTGTGGCAGGTTCTTCCTCACAATTCCCGCTCATTCTCTACATTTCGGGCTTGAGTCGGGCTTTGCGCCGGGCCCGAGCCCGGCCCGATAAAACTCCAAGTAGCCCGAGCCCGGCCCGGGCCCGAGGTGAAAATACGTCGGCCTGCCCGGCCCGCGGGCCGGGTCGGGCTCGGGCTTTCGGGCTACCAGGAGCCCGTGCACACCTCTACTTCCTTGCACGAGGCGCGCTTTCAAATGATGGAATGCGTATTTTATTAAGCACTGCTTTCTTTCACGTAGTACTTCCTTGTACGAGAATATCAACATTATTTTTGTCTCTGCACTTCGGCGATGTTTCAGCTGAACCGCATACACGTTATTCTAGGGGAAGAGATAGGGAGAAGCGAAGAGGAAACGCAGGGAGGTTAACCAAGCTTTGGCTCGGTTGGCTACCCTACACGTGGGGTGGCATAAGCATAAATTTGGGAAAGAGGGAATAATAAATAAAGTAGAGGAGAAAGTACAAGAGTAAGAAAAAGAAGAAATGAACAGTTAGTGTGAACACACGCAACGCAAACTCGCACTGGTTGTTCACAGATGCTTGATTCTGTAGGTGAAGCAACGAGTATTCCCCATAGGTGACGGGGATATTCAACGTCGACCGTGCGCAATCGCACATTTATACATTAAATGAAAACAACGTAACGCGTGTTAAACCTTTTCATTGCGATGATAATATGATGGCACGTACAATCGGGGAAATTACATACAAGCGCACGTGCAAACAAAAACCGAGTATCTAAGGTCACCTGCCTTCGACTGTTGGAAAGAGACGCAATCCAGCCTTGAATAGAACGCCCATGCAGGCCTTGGATAAGCAAATCACTTCTTTAGAAGTCCGCCAGATGCAGACAGCTGTGAAATGAAAGAAAAATGTCAATGAAATGGCAATGAAATAAAAATGTCGTCCATTCTATGCGCAGCGCGAAGCCGTGTGTTTACTTCATGTCTCTGTTTTACGCGGCTCTTATACTGCCTCGCATTTGCCAAATGTCACGTCCACGACCTGTTTGAACGGAGGGTACGAACGTTTTCGAGCGTTTCTGTTGAAATCTAAGGGCTCTAGAGTCAGGTGCAAACGTTATGTCATTATCGTGTGAGTACTGAACCTTGAGTGTGGTTCTTCGCAGAAGTTTTATGCGTAGAATTGATTGTCACATTACCATGTCTTTCGAAACGACCCGAAGTAATGATCTTTTGCGCCCCTTTTCTCCCCAGTTTTACGCTCAACGCTTTTTAGATGCTAGGTTTTATGTAAACGACGTATATAAAGAGCAAGCGAGAGAGAGCTAAAAAGACAAAGTTGAGAAAAGCGATGTCGGCAATTTGGAAGGGCCTAGGTGAAAGAAAAGGGCAAAAGGGGAGCGAGTAAAGAGAGATAATTACCCCCCCCCCCCTGTCTCTTTTTTTTTAATGCATAAATCAGCACAGTGGCTCACTCTGTCTAAAGCCATTTCATTCCTCGTTCAAGCCTCACAATCACCCGTTTGACGCGTTCGTCATCGGCTCGTAATGCTCGCGTACAAGCAAAATACGCGAAGCTCATTTTCTGATGTCATGCGGCAGAACCGTTTCAATGGGTTCCACTGCAAGGAATACATTATGCTTCACCTCATAGCTAGAACTGCTGGTGCAGGAATTGAGGCGCATGTTCCGAGCACGTTGAATTGGCGGGAGAGTCTTGGCGTCGGAGCAGGGGCGTAGCCAAGGGGGGGGTTGGGGGGGTTCAAACCCCCCCCGAAATTTTTCAATTTTGCTTGCGTGTATAGGCACGCACACATACATACGCACGCACGAACATACTTAAAGTATGGTTGAACCCCCCCCCGAAAAAAATTTCTGGCTACGCCCCTGCGTCGGAGCATGTATATTCGGATGCAAATTCCTCAGTAACAGCTGGCAGCGATGTGCAGGCGATTACCCGCTATCTTGCCATATTTTAACAACACGCTATGTTGGGCTAGTTGGTGCACAGCTATACTTGAAAGATGTGGTGCAAGGTTACGAACGAGAAGCAAAAATAAGGGATAGGGTGTTCTTTCTATCCCACATCCTTCAAGTAACCTGCCATACTGATTCGATTCCAAGCACTTGCTTTTTTTTCTTAACGTTAAATTTTATTTTATTTTTCCTAAGGCAAGCTTATTAATGTACAGTCGAAATCTTTTTGAGAGTGAACACAGGAGTGCGTGGCTTTCTGCGCTACTAGCGCCGTTGGGCGACACGTCACAGTATCTGCGCGCATGCGCGAGAAGGTGCCCTGCGCATCATGTCACCGCCGTGCTCGTATATTGTCTGCTAGCCGTTTTTCTGCCTCGGTGGTGATCGTATTATGACGGCAACTAAAATTTGCATGCTTTCAGTTCAAACTGTGTGCTTCTTATGCTTAATTGGCGTGTCACCTAGTTTTCGCCTTTTTCTTCCTCCTGCGTTCTTGTAGTCGTACAACGAACAAGCAACATCCGAACCGTTATTTGGTTCACAAAAGATTGATGCGTTTAAGGAAGCAGTATCAGTACATTGGAATAATTTTTCTTGAGGTTGCATTAGTATTTTGTCATGTGCCTCTTTGCAAAAAAGAAAACACTGCTGTATTTCTAGAGGGTAGTGACGAGTACAGCGGTGGCACAATTAAAGTAATGCCCCGCCCCGGTGGTCTAGTGGTTATGGCGCTCGGATCGAATCCCGGCCGCGGCGGCTGCATTTTCGATGGAGGCGAAAATGCTTGAGCCCCGTGTACTTAGATTTAGGTGCACGTCAAAGAACCCCAGGTGGTCGAAATTTCCGGAGGCCTCCACTACGGCGTCTCTCATAATCATATCGTGGTTTCGGCATGTTAAATCCCAGATATTATTATTACAATTAAAGTAATGATGGGCTCGAAGATTATTCCAATCTTCGCGAACGGCTACCTAGAGCTCATCCAGTCTCCGCGTAAACAGAGTGCTGAACCGCTTCTGGTTCGATGTACATTCCCATATATTTCGACAAATGTTCATGCCTGCCAGAAGAGCACAGCGAGCCTGCGATTTTCTACGTGCTCTTTCACAACTTTTGCAGTGTGTACCGGTGTCAGGTAATGCTGGAACACAAAATATGTGTCGGGGAAAGTGCCTATCAACGCTGACCTCGAGACCGCGAGCAAAAGATAACACATTTTCAAGTTTATTCTTGCAGCACGCGTGCAGCAGGGGATAGGCGCTTGCTTGCCTGACGCAGTGCGCGCGACGGCAGAATTCTCGTACTCCGGAAGCAATGCGCATGAGCAATGCTCCTCGCTGCCGCCGCTTAACTGCGCTGGGAGCTCGAAAAGCCACGCGCTCCCATGCTCACTCTCAAAAAAAAAAAAAAAAAAAAAAAAGGATTGCCACTGAGCTATCAAAAACGGCACAGGTGCCCGTAACCTGAAAAACTGCGCACGCCAATACTTAGAGAAAAAACAAACGATTGTTCTTTTCGCCCGCAGGCGGTCACTTATCATAGCAATGATAACTGGGTGTGTCCAGATAAGATCGAACACGAGGTCCCGGTCACCATTCCTGATTTTGATGAAACTTGCTGTAGGTCTAGACATTACGCCCAGAACAATGGTTTCGAAGTTCGTTTCGCGAAAAAAAAAATTTGTTCGCCTGAAAAAAAATACAGATTTTGGCCTCAAAAAACACTTTTCCGCAATTTTCGCGATTTCTGAATTTTGAGCGCACCTAGGGAAAAAACGGTGCACTTCTAGGTCACAATATTTATTCCCCTCAACGAACAAGTGAAATACAATCTTATGAGTATATTATTTTCCTTGCTTGTCGAAGCACTTTTGAAAAAAAAATCACAAACTTAGCAAATCGCACAAAATACCTGTATTTCAGGAATTTATTGCTGCAATCAAGTCAAAGTGAGGATAATAAAAATCGGTGCATATTAACATTGCTACTTTCGCTCTCTTTTAAAATAATTTGTGCGGTTTTATCGCGCTCCGTTTTACTTGATAATTGAACTGAAACGTCAGTGATTTACCAAAAATGCCGAACTTTGAGAATGGTTTTCTCAAAAAGGCCATTTTTAATTTTTGATATCCCTCTGATTGAAGTCAAGGGCGTCATCTACCATTCCGCGCAAAAAAACGTTGCATTATTTTGGTTGCTAACAAGTTAAAGTGCGTCAAATGTGTCCAAGCCAGCCCAGCGGCCACGTCGTTCGTTATGTGCTGAAACTCGGATATAAGTTGTTGAATATACTTGTACGTGACATAATCACAAATCAGCAGCTCCACAACAACAAATGCGCAGCCAGGTGTCACGGTTTCAGCAAGCTCTGTCTTGCGATCAGCCGCTTCACAAACCCGCAGCAGCGGCCGCTCGATACTGCGGGCGCTTACATTACATGAGTGCCGCTTCGACTGCGGATGAGCGCCGGTTGCGCGCAAAACTACGCTCAGAGGACAAACGAGAGAAGGAATGCATCACTGTGAAATTAATGGCTGTTAAGTGCCAACAAATGTCATAATATTCAAAAAAACTCTGCCGGCAATTTCGCAGTGAGCGCCTTCAATACAGCACGCATGTATTTTTTTTTTCCTGCTCTTATGCCCACAGCCGAAAAATATCGTGATAAACTCTCGACTTGCGTTGAATATACTATCTGTCAGCGCACAACAATATATTAGTGTAAAAGCGGTTCTTTAATAAAGCAAAGGACTTGGACACACTTCTTTTCACAGCCGGCTGACACAAGTGTTCTGGCACGAGATGCAGAACAACCGCAGTTCGAGTTGTTCGACCATCGGAAGCACGTATGACAGCTTTCTTTAGATGTCAATGTATTTCTTTTGTGTCATACCTAACTCATAGAATTAACCTAATGATATTTAAGTCATCAGAAGAGAGAAAGCAACACATGAGCGCACTATTGGAGGCGCTCACTGCGAAATTGCCGGCAGAGTTTTCATTGCATAATATGACATTCGTTGGCACTTATAACAGCCTTTAAATTTCCCAGTGATGCATTCCTTCTCTCTTGCGTCCTCTGAGCGTAGTTTTGCGCTTAAGCGGAGCTCATCCGCAGTCGAAGCGGCACTCATGTAATGTGAGCGCTCGCAGCATCGAGCGGCCGCTGCTACAGGTTTGTCAAGCGGCCGATCGCAAGACAAAGCTTGCTGAACCGTGACACCTGCCTTCGCATTTGTTGCTGTGGAGCTGCTGATTTGTGATTATGTCACGTACAAGTAAGTATATTCAACAACTTATATCCGAGTTTCAGCACATAACGAACGACGTGGCCGCTGGGCTGGCTTGGACACATTTGACGCACTATAACTTGTTAGCAACCATAATAATGCAACGTTTTTTTTTTTGTTTTTTTTTTTTGATGTAGAAGGGAAGATGACGTCTTTGACTTCAATCAGTGGGATTTTTTAAAAATTAAAAATGGCCTTTTGAGAAAACTATTTTCAATTTTCGGCGTTTTTGGTAAATCACTTACGTTTCAGCCCAATTATCGAGTGAAACAGAGCACAATAAAACCACGCAAATTATTTTTAAATAGAACGAAAGTATCAAAGTTAATGTGTACTGATTTTTATTATCCTCACTTTAACTTGCTTACAGCAATAAATTCCTGAAATACAGGTACTTTGCACGATTTGCCAAGTTTGTGATTTTTTTTCTTCAAAAGTGCTTCGACAAGCGAGAGAAATAATAGACTCACAAGATTGTATTTCACTTGTTCTTTAAGGGGAATAAATATTGTGACGAAGAAATGCACCGTTTTTTCCCTAGGTGCGCTCAAAATTCAGAAATCGCGACATTGGCGGAAAAGTGTTTTTTTGCGACCAAAATTTGTATATTTTTTTTCAGGCGAAGAAAAATTTTTTTTCAAAACGAACTTCGAAATCATTGTTCTGGGTGTAATGCCTAGACTTACAGTAAATTTCATCAAAATCGGGAATGGTGACCGGGACCACGTGTTCGATCTTATCTGGAGTTCTGGACACACCCAACTGTTATACCTAAAGAAAGTGGTACACTGAGGCTCTGCACTAATGATCGTGCAATCGATACTCAAAAACAGCTGTATAAGGTCCCTATGCCCTTGTATATGACAATTTTCTCAGTGATCCGCGAAACTCCGCTGCCACTATTAGTTCAGTCCTTGCAGACGTTACAGAGTGATCTGTAAACTCACTTTCCTGCGACAGACGGGACTGAGTGATAGATGGTCACCTATCGCGGTGCCAGAGCAATGGCCGCCCAAATCTGCCAGGCGGGGTTGCCTGTACCAACATAATGATCCTCACATCAACTTTGTAAAGTTATCTCTTTTATTGTATTTTTTAAATGCGAAGCATTTCTTAGCGAACCTCAGGCACTTTGGCCGTTTCTATTTACGTATCTATCTATCTAGCCGCCTACATCTCGGCGCTCTCCTGGTCGTCTCCATAACTTGTAATATGCCAAGATTGGCGTAGCAGGGGATCAGTGTATGACGAACACAATTCACTGGTCATGACATGAATAACGCAAAATACCTGTCGCGTACGTCATGAAACCCTTTCTCTCAGTCACGTGTGGCACATACCCGTACACCAGAGTTCATGTTATGCGGGTATGTGCCACAGGTGATACAAAGTCTCCACCAACGCAGTAACCGCGAACACACACAATGACACGCAAGGAAAGTGATAATATTAATAATTGCTGGGCTTTTATGTCCCAGAACTGCGATATGATTATGAGAGACGCCATAGCGAAGGGCTCCGGAAGTTTTGACCATTGGGTGTTCTTTAACGTGTACCGAGATCACACAGTACACGGTCATCTAGCATTTTGCCTCCATCGAAATGCGACCGCCGCGACCGGGATCGAACCTGCGACCTTCGTGTCAGCAGCCGAGCACCGTAACCGCTACACCACCGCGGCGGACGCAAGGAAAGTGAGGAAGCTGAAGACAGAACACCCGTGGAAGACGCTCAACTACCATCCACTCGTCCAAGTGGTCCGCAACGTGGACCACGTGGATTACGCAAAAACCTGTGTCAGTGCTTTCTACAATAAATCTGCTAAGAGAACTAGGCCTCTCATTATTACCGGTGACTTCAACATTGATTTATCAAGACCCAACAATGATTGGTGCTTATACTGTGTGAAAGACGGCCTGGATGTGGACAGGGCATCAAAAGACCTCGCTTCCACGTCCACGACAGAAGGCATCATAGATCATTTCATCGTAAGAGGCATCCAGGATTTCCAGCAGCTTCACAATATCTCGCACTTCACTACACTTAGATTCCTCATAGCCGCGATCACGAACGGATCCGATTAACAAGTCCGGTCCAGCTGCTGATGCTCACTGATCACTGTGATGGTGACCTTGTTCAAGAACTGTCAAGAACCCCTTTACACATACACACGGGTTCGTGAAACGTGCGTGCGTTCTCCGTCATAACGGAAAAGTATAAGCATAACAACTGTGACTGTAACGTACGTGCAGTGCGCCTGCGCGTGGCACTCGGCTATGTATATATCTAGGGAAACTATCCTGAATGAAGCTTAGTTGCGAGTAACGCCTGTCCTGTGCGTATGTGTTTCTTCTTTGTGCTGTTCGGATTCGTGCTATCCAGTATTGAAGAATATAAGCTTACCGCATCTGGTGTTGGTAACACCCATGTTGCTGTTGACATCGTTACGCAACTGTAAACAACGGCTTATATAATACATACGCTACTCATGAACATATGAGTGTGCGTATACCACTTCCACATTTCTCTAGTGTCATTCCGTAACGTTTCGCTCAATGTGAAAAATTACGCCACAGTCACCATCCTGCGCATGCTTCGCATCACGTCGATTCCCACGGCAGGTGGGATCTGCCGAATTTCTTTTACCCATTTTTCGTGGGCCAAACTGTTCATGTTTCACACATAATAAAGAAGAAAGGACAGCTTGAAACGTTCACGGCTTTCAATTGAAATTTTTATAAAATATCGAAATGTCTCCATGGGCTGCGCGCAACGAACGAAGTATGAAAGAAAAAAAATACAGGAATACAACCACACTCGATTTCTAATTATCTCGGGACAGGAAAGCGATCCTGTTCGATGCACAGCCATGTACAAAAATACCTTTAGTGACGTGTGCCCCGTAAGCTACGAAATGACAACAGCTTGGCAAAAAGCAACCAATAGACGCAGGAAAGTAGCCTGTGTTTAGGTTTCTAGACCTCCGCAGTGATGACGAAGCTGTCATTGGCCAAAAAGTCAAGCTCAGGTGCAGAAAGTTTTCGTTTATCGCCACCGCGACATGTAATGAGGGAGTGACGCCACTCCGCGGGATTGTATTCCTTTCGGCACGTGTTGCTAAATTGATATCGCATCCGCTGACACCGAATAGAAGTTTCAGGCCTGACGCTACAGTTTTAGACGCGATGAACTGAGTTTCGACAGTATTCTGAACATTCATATGCAGTGTCAACTGTGCTTGTTATTAAAGGTCCCCTCACCACCCGAGTTCAAAGACGAGGGAGTGGTTTCTCTCTCGCCTCGACTACCCTTCCTACAGGCGATATCCCCACGTGTGCCATGCCAGCACTAACCGTGGAGCCTGTCAGGATTTCTCGCTTGTCGGCTACACGCAGTTATGTCCGCTTGCACAGTCGAAAATGCACAAAATGAAGTGAAATCAGTTGATCGCGCGCGATAGTCATGCGAGCCAAGGAAGAACCGATGGGCGGCTGCATAGCAAAGCAGTGCAGGAGACAACTGACATCTGATATTTCGCGTATATGAACCAATCGAGAGTATGTACTATATAGACGTCGCGTGAATCACTGTTCTTGCTTCACGAAGTGCGCCAGAAAGACGAGAAACGCCAGGCGAGGATAACGCGCTCGTTGGTTGTATTTTCGGAGTCTGGTGAGGGGCCCTTCAAAAAGAAAGCCCCAAATGCCTCATGAAACGCGAAGAGTGACCGTCGGCGTCAACACGAGTGATGCAGAAAATCATCATCATGCGGTGGCGCCATCCTGTTACGTCACCCCGACGTCACAGGATTTTGACATTTGTGACGTCATCATGACGTGGGTTCGATCCATCCAACCGAGGCCGTGGCAGAAGCGTTTGTGCATACTTAGGACTTAGGAGAAAGCCAAAGAACGGCAGGTCAAACCTTAATCCAGTGTCTCCCAGAAGAGCGAGCATCAAAAGCATCATATAAAACCCCAAATATAATTTAAGTACTGTGCACAATGTCACTTGTTATCTACTACTGCTTCTACTGCTTAGTTGTCTTCTTTCTATCCACCATACGACTTCAAGGTTACACAAAGTCTCACAGCAATCATAAATCTTTAGCTAATATCGCATACATGTAGATTACACGAACAAGGGCCGTATTAGGACGCATTAAAGCAAGGAAATGAACATTTTCTAGCTGTCATCGCAGCGGTAGCACTAAACTTAATCAAAACTTTCGTTAACTGAATGAGGATGGGTATGTGTAATGGTAAAATTCGCATATATGACTCTAATAAAGAACAGAAATGCCATGAGGTTAGGCAGCGTACCGACCTATAGTGCGTCATGATTGGTTAAACTTATTATTTTAAAGACGATAGTCTTTCTTGGGGAACTTAAACGCAGAAATTTTGGTCTGTCTTTCTGTCTATCTGTCTTTCTGTTTGTCGGCACGTCACCCGATTCAGCCAACCGGCCAAAGTTGAACCACTTGCTTACCGCCCACCCATCTTGAACTGGTACGGCTGTTCATACTTGTGAACGTTGTCGATCAAAAAGTAAATATTACGCATATCTGAGGCGTAACATCATTAGGTAAGTATTAGGTGGTGTGTTCCTTTAATAGAAAATACATAGATACGCAATTTTAAAGACCTTGATGGTATGCGTTTAACGTTGAGACAGTAACGCGTTTATTAAAAGATTGCCACAGCTGAAGCGATCAGCGGCCCAAGTCGAGCAAGCGCGAGCGCCAACAACAACCGTCTTCGTCTTCTTCTTTCGCAGGCGTTCTTGTCTGCGCCCTACCATGTTATAAATCACTCCCCCGCGGAAAACGAGCCATCCTGGCGACCTAAGGAACAGGTACAACTGGTGGGTCATAATGCGGCTTCAGTCGATCGACGTGAACAGTCTCGCGGCCGCGACGACGGCGGTCCGTAGATGATTGAACAGGCTCAATCATATAGTTAACTGGGGATGCTTGACGTAGGACGCGGTAGGGGCCTTCGTACTTAGGCAGTAGCTTTGTGGAAAGGCCAGGAGCGGAGGAGGGAACGCGAAGCCACACCAACGTTCGAGGCGTATACGACTGAGGAGG
This sequence comes from Rhipicephalus sanguineus, assembly GCF_013339695.2. Taxonomy (NCBI): domain Eukaryota; kingdom Metazoa; phylum Arthropoda; class Arachnida; order Ixodida; family Ixodidae; genus Rhipicephalus; species Rhipicephalus sanguineus. The sequence continues at coordinate 32,806,767 of NC_051177.1, forward strand.
CAGGTTTTCGTCGTGACGGTCCTTCTGGCCCTACTCGCCCAACAATGTTACAACCCTAGTTTCTTAAGGTGCGCTGAAAATGCGACTGCGCTGAAACTTGTCTTCCTCCGTGCCCTCTGCAAAAGCTCATGTTGTGTTTCGGTTTCGGTTCAGTATTGCACTGTACGAATGACAGGGGGCGCCGCTCTGGCATTCCTGTTTTACCCAGGCGACGTGTAAGTAAGAGAGTTTGTGGAGAGTACTCGTTGAGTGCGGACGTTTCTTCTCCTTCGGCGCATCGCGCCAAACAGCGTGTTCGGGCTGGCCGGCGTCCCCACCGGTCGCGTTGGTCACCGCCGGTCTTCGCCTGCCGCTGCGCCGGGACTACCAGCCCGCAACACAGCACTCATGCTTCCCGACGTATTGCCAGATGGCATCCATATCTCACGCAGCGCCTCTTCTATCGTCTTTAGACGACATTTGCAGCGAAGCACGCAGATACGCGGCCAATTTTTTTTTTCGTGGTTGCAAACGTTACTCCAAACATACTGGGCTATAAAGATATGCTCGACGAGTGCAGCAATCATAATTAGTAGCACAAATTTATGATATAGCCCCCTATATCATCGCAAACCAAAAGACAATCCGTGGAAAGAGGAAACAGAAAATGAGAACATGCAACTAATTTCTTTGCATCGCATTCGCCGGTGTATAAAAATAAGAGATGAAGAGAAAGAGGGAGGTGAAATAAATAAGTGGTAGTAAAGCTAACGAGAAATACGGTTTGCTTTCCTACACTGCTGGCTGCAAGAAGGGACTAAAAATATATCAAGGCAATATCAAATACAGTAACGGGAAAATGTTAGAGGCGTTTCGGTGCCTGCACCTGCATTCTCACCTAGTATTTCTTGTTTGAACAAAGTTAATTCTTTATATCTTTAAGATATTTCAGTGGGCCTGTGCACGTTTGATGTCCCCGCCAGAAAAAAAACACGAAAAAGACACAAGCGCTTGCATATTGTAAGCTGTTGTGCAGGCGCTATAAAAAATTCTCGACTACATTACAAGACTCGAAGATTCATTTTCACATATTATTCGGCGCCTCTCCTGACCTGTCTTCTCAAATAAAGACGTTTATTCTCTCTCTCTCTCTCTCTCTCTCTCTCTCTCTCTCGGGGACAGAGTCATCCTCTCACGCTAAAGAGGCCGCGATTGATTGTGGTGTTGCTAAACGCTCCACCGAGGTAAGTCTCTTACAAAGCCGAAACCCTGGCGACAAGGCCGCGCAAATTGCTATTTCCGAAAATTCCAAATCCCCTAATATACGCGCACAACGGCCCCATTCTTATTACTTTTCTACGTCACCACATCGCCGGCGAGCCTATTGCACTACCTCGCAATTTCATAACGCCGCCATGCCAGCGCTGGCCATGCATAGGCAGTCTCGTTTCGCAAGAACAGGTCCACGGGGTCAAACTTCAATCGAGTTTCTTTGACCGCCATTTCTTTTCTTAGACTCGAATATGTTTCAGAGGGAAGAATAGCCATTTCGTATCCATTTTTATTCATTTGACTATATGAAGCTGCACTTAAAGACGAATCAGATGCGGGAAAGCGACTTTCAGAATTGCTAACGGCTTTACATAAAATCGGACAACGGCGTATTATTTCGGTTTCTCCATATAGTCACAGACTCTCTCCTGCTCAACAAGCAACATGGTTTAAATCAGGTTGTCGGAACGAAATGTTTTTCGTTTCGGTTTTAGTTTCATTCCACCGCAAAAAGTTCCGTTCCGTTTCGGTTCCGGAACGAAAAAAAGATGTTCCGTAACGGTTCGTAACTGTTTATATTTGTGTGCAAAATTATGAAGTTAAATTAATCATAAAAAAACATTGCATTTTTGGTATAGTTACTTGCGCCCCTCTTATGAAAGTGGGACATGGGTAAAACACGTTCTTCCCACATTCGTCAGAGGAGCAGAAGTAACTCTGCCACGAATTCCTACCAACTAGCACAAACCAGTACCCTTGAAAGTCACAGTATTTATTTTCTCCAAAGTCAATTACCAATTCTTTTAGCGGACTCAATGCTTTGTGTCAAGGGAGTGAGCACGATCTCAGAAGCAGCGCGTCATTAAGTGTACTCTCTGGCGCGCGAGACCGCTGTTTGATGGATGAATAAACTTTATTTCGGTCCCTCGGAATGCGCCCTAGAACGTTGCGGGCCGCTCCCACGTCCTAATAAAAAAATCGCCAGGCCTGCGCGGAAAACTCAGCACAGTCACAGAGAAAAGTGGCCTTTCTAGAGCCCGCTGTAGACTCTCTTGGGGAAACTAATACAAGCACACATGCAAAGTACTCACTACACCATAAATAATCGTAATTTTTCTGAAGTAGGGAAGCATCCACTATGCCACTCTTCATCATTCTTCGGAGAATCGTGGTACCCGCTAGACATCTGCAAGGCATTATGTGCACTTTGTGCTGTGACGATGAAGAATTATGGCTGCGCCCTTTGTAATGGGTTGGAAGCATTTAACGACCGACTTGCTGCGCTATTCGCATTGTGTGACGCCAGGTTGTTCTTTTGCTCTTCTGCCACGCTTTATGACATATGTTAACGCGATTCCTTGCCCGACATGACGCCTGTATAGAGTATTTTCGCGCAGGCATTACAAGCACCAGCGTGGCTCTATGATACCATACTCGACTGTCACGCAGAGGGCGCGGGTTCAAATCCCATCCGATCCTTCCTTTCTAATTTCTTCTTTTTTAGGGGCGAAGCTCCTTAAGGCGGCACCCGTTCGTCCCTCGTAGTCGTAGTAGTAGTCGTAGTGCGTAACCATTTTTACGCTTTGACCTCCAAGGTGGTGCCGGTGGAGATTTTTCCTGTGCGTTGTTGAACAATAAAAAATTCGCAGTGTTAGCTAAAAGCCGACTTCTTCTGTCTCTCATTCCCATTAGCAGCCATTGTTTACCTCCAAGGTAGTGCCTGGTGAGATTTCTCCTTTGCGTCATTAAACAATAAAAATTTTGTTCAAAACGCCGTTGATTGATGAAATAAACCAACGAAAGACGCCAGATATTTTGTAAAAGCAAAACGAAAGAACGCCAGATGTTTCTAAAGCAAAATGAAAAGACGCCAGCTGCTTAACGAAAGACGCCAGATGTTTTCTAAAGCAATGGTTTTCTGAACAATGAAAATTCACAGCGTACATGTAAAATTAAAGTGAGCTGCAAGTCGTCATAACTTATCGAACCTTTAGTATAAACGCGCCCGATCTCACGTCGGTGATGATGTACTAGGCAGAATTCACGGAAGATTCACGGTTTACCGATGAACCTCCGCAGCTTCGCCCACTCATCATCATTCACTCCGTGGATATGCTGTGATTTTTTTGTATTTCATGCGATAGCGGTTACGGATAACGGCGGCGGTGGACAACAATGGCGCCAAAGTCGGCTGTTGCGATCTCGTAACAGCTTTCGCCATAACAAACTTCAGCTCCGAGAATGCCCTCTTCAGGCTAGCCTGCGTGACAGGCACGCAAAAGTCTACTTGCGTTAATATAAACATATCTGGTTGCCACTGTTTTCGTGTTTCGCACAATTTGCACATTGGAATTTCTGCCTGCAGGTACGAGCTAATACTGTACCCCGAGATATCCATAATTTCTCACGTTGCATGACCTCAGTTGTTCCGGATTGCCAAGTTTCCTTCTGAACCGAAAAACGATTGAAAAAATTTAGGTTTCACTCCGGAAAAAAATAATAGATAAAGTTTCGGTTACGTTTTCGTTCCGGTTAAAGATAGTTTCTTTTTTCGTTTTTCGTTTTTGGTTTTCGTTCCGTTCCGACACACTGGTTTAAATACAGTTTTGTGCAGCACTGCGCTGCACCTTGAGTGAGTTTATACCCGAAACACATGCACTTTTGACGTTGCATCTGCCTTTTTAATGAATGCGGACGAAGTCAATATACAAAACTATGTTCGGCTAGTTCGGCTAGCTTGTCATTATTTTTCTGCTGATTTAGAGTTTTTCTTACTCGAGCAATGCGTTGGTTCAGGCTAGTAGGTCCCTTACTCCAGAGTACAATGCCAACACAAAAATTTTACCTGCTGTAAATCTTCAAGCACCATCCATCTCCCCCTCTCTTCTTTGATTGTACACGTTTTATATTGTTATTGGTGAGTTTTTACCTGCAGTTGATTCGCGATGTCTTCCCTACCTTGGACTCTGTCGCAATATGTGTAAGACATTTTCTTTCATACATAGCTTCCTCCTATTTTCTGAAGTGAATTTCTTCTTTGCATAACGCCATAGGCGCACGCGTTAGAAGAATACGGCGTATGAATCATACCTATGGGTACGCACGCGCTAGCACAGCACATTTAGGTGGCGTGGGAGCTGCGTCCTTTCTGCAATGCACTAGCCACAGCTGCTGGTTCCGCGACGATGTACGCAACACTACGAACCCCGTACGCCCCTCCGCACATTGCAGGAGACTGTTTCCTGTCTTATCGGCGCCGGCACAACTCAACGTATGCTGGGAGTCTCGTCCCGTCGTCAAGGAAATGGTCCGATATACCCGCACGTATGGTTGACTCGGTTCATAAACGTAGTCCAGCCAGCGAATGCGAGCTTGTAGCAATATCGCAATGTGCGTGACACAGACCCCATGAACTTGTGGCAATCTTTGCCGTCATTCGAGTGAACAGTCGTACCCTGCGTCTGCTGTAGCAAAGTGCAGGGCTCCATCGACCGGTCGCTGCTGCTGTTACTTCATTACATCATCAGCGGGACTCATCGCAATAGGTCCTAATGCTCACACCGAGCCCATTCCTTCAGGCAGACAGAGATTACCGAATGAGATGGAAAACTGTTACATAGTAACTGCTCGTATTTCCATCTGTCCCCACTTTCCGCTATTTTTCTCTCTTTTTTTTACATTTCTATTCGTCACCTTCGTGCAGGATTGCCAACCGTCACTATCTATGGTTAACATCCCCGCGTTTCTAAGCATCATTTGGCACCTTGTCTTTCTCCCTCTCTCTCACTGGATTTCCGTTGAGGCCTCCTACGTGCGTGTGTTTCTTCGCCAGATTCGGCATATGTGCACTGACTACACTGACTGCATATCGACAGTAGAAATTACCGGGCACGCCGTCAATAGCATCAAACGCTCACTGCTTCATCGTGTATACGCATGCCGATAGACTCGGATTACCTTCACTTCTGTCGCCTGCTATAACCTTTCGGCTGCACCCCTTCCTTTTACACTCAACTTGCGGAACGCCTGCCTCGCTACATACGCGGACGCCAGTCTCGTTGGTATCATACGGCATGCGAAACCCACGACGGCGAACTGCTGTAGCGAGTTGGTTGCCATTTGCGTTGCTAAAGTTTCAGACTTATAGACACGTGCCTCGAAAACCTAATCGGTAAGCCGCATAATCATACCATAAACACTTGCGCAAAGTTTGCAATGAACCCCCGCTTGAATGTGGGACATTTTTTACTTGTAAGAAGGAAAGCCCTTTCAGAGAATATGCAGATCAAAGTGCAGATCAAAATGTACGGTCTCCATTGCAAGTTTCGCAGTTATTTCGCGATATTCAACATGCCTCCGGTTGCATTTCGAGAACTTCCATATTTAGCGGTGTCAAAGTTACTGTTTATGCCAACCTAGTGAACTGAGATGGAGACAAAATTTCTTTGGAGACCTAGAAGGGGGCTGAAAGGGAGGCCGTCTCGTACTTTATGGTTACAGATTGGTGACAGTGGACGTCTCGATTGCTGAGCTATAGTGAAAGTTTAACTATTCGTGATTGCAAATGTGCCTTGATCACTAGTTCATAGGTCGTGAGTTGATTATGCATGAATACGAGTCGACCACACGTCAAGATTTTTAGAACTGAGCCTAATTCACCGAAAATTCAGGGTCATCATTTAACTTATTTTTTTTGCTACGGCGGGCGTACGTTTGCTACGAGTAGAGCAGAGTAGACCCTAGAAGTTGTGGCTCATACCCACACTGGGGGATTGGCCAAGAACGGGTTAGTTTTTAAAATGAAATTTGAAATTGAAGTTCGAACTTTCGTATTAATACGGAAGAAGTATAAATGAATTAGAATTAAAATTCTTCTAATAATATTAATATAGAATAGAATTGAATCAACAAAACCGATAATTTGGGAAACAAAAAAAAAGAGGAAACGCCGGAAGTTATTCGAGACCCTTCTTTTCTTCTTTTATAGCCACTTCTGAATTATTTTTAGAAAGTAGTGTTTCAACATGAAGTTAAACTTCACGAGTAATTTGTTCCAGCTCGACATGGAAGCATTGCAACTTCTATTATTAGGAACTGAGTTTTGCTGAGGTGGTTTTGCATTTTCTAAATCTAAACCTGACGAGAAAGCTTACGTAAAGATTCCGGTACAGCTGCTCCAAAACCAAGAGCGTAATCCACCATTAGTCTCTGTTTTCTGTTCAGAAAAAAGATGGCAGAAGAAACCTAGAACCTACGCTGCAATTCAACCTTCTAACCCTGAATAAGCGGTCCACATCTGGCGCTCTATCGATCCGCGGCCTCACCAACAATATTATAGTGATAACTAAAAACAAGTCAGGGCCAGCACACCGAAATATCTCTGTTCACGACGCACCACAGCTTCCCATAATTCATCATTTTCGAGAACCGAAGATTAGACCCGAACTAATTTTCTTCAGGCAAGACAGGAAAAAAATTGTCAGAATATTTTTACGCATGGGCTAAATCGCAGACTACATACGTATTCGCTCGATTGTAACGCGTCCACTATTGTAACTTGAGAGGTGAATTTTCATTGCGTCCAGGAAGAAAAAAAAATAGTTATACTGGTATTCGATTGTAACGCGAGGGTCGACTTTAGGTAGCGAAAATCTGAGGGAAAAATGCTATAGCGTTACATTAGAGTAAAAACGGTACGCAGAAAGCGGCGAATATATGCCGAGACTAACGCTGCTGTAGCTTTCGTTCTCGTCTCAAGAGGTGAAAAAGATGAAATAAAGACAAATTACGCACTCGGGTGAACTACAGTTTCAACACAGCCGCTGGTAAGCGTGCTTCTTTTTACCGGTATTCCACCCACACTCGAATGCAAGTTAAACTTGGAATTCTTTGTCCGCTTTAACCAGAGTTTCAAAGTTCAACCCACATTTGCACGGCATGGTCTTTGGTGCATTTGCTTGCTCTGTGCCCTGTTCCTTCATATGTCTTTCCCCTTCTGAGCCTTGTTCCAGTGTGGCATAGCAAGCCAGAAATTTCTGCAACGTGTCGTTGCACTTCCCAACTCGTCTCTTATGTCTTTATTTGTGTTGCACTGTTCTATAAACATAATAAAATATAAGTGTTTATAGAAATCATGGTTATAAGGGTAATCGATTCCATGATTGCAATTATCTCTTTAAAAAAGTGTAATATTGATGAGAATTATGTAATTTACGTACTATACAAATGTCTGCGTTGCACGTTGAATGTTCATTTGAACCTTTTCTTTTAGATTGGAAGCAAGTACTCAGTTGTAAAACAAAACAAAATATCGGCCGATCCCACACCTTGTGGGCATTGGTTTCATGCGAAGAAGTCAGCGAGTAGTTCTATGCTGCATATCTTGGCTTTGAGTCAAGCCTTACGAGGTGGAGCGATGTGTTTTTGTAAGTGTAGTGTGTGCACATCGTGGGTTTACCAGGCATGTCGACGACACTGGCGTTTAAAGGGTATCTTATTGTCCGACGCAACATCCGCATTCACGTTAGAGCACATATGTGAGTATTATCGAAACGAAGCGCACTTTATGACGCGATGATGTGAATATCATACACGTAACTTTCGTTAGCATATTCATCCGGGATCGAGCGACGCTTGAATGTACGCTAGGAATACGAATCTAATGTTGATTATACTGCTATAAAGGCGGAGCCAGCACTAGAACCACAGACATTAACCTAACATGACGCCTGCATCGTAGGAGTGCATATGTAGCTCCTATTGCTTTGTTATAAAATTAGATAGCCAGCACCACAAACACAACTGACGTTGCACCGACATTACGCTTCAACGTTACTAGAACAAACTCAGTTTCAAAGCTCCGTATCTCCGCCAGCGGAGGAGGATGGTCCGAACGGCGGTCGCGAGAACTAGCGGCGCTGCAGTTCCGTCTTGCGCCACTATCGGCGCGTCGTCTGCTGGCACGGCATAACGCTGCGGTGCGCCGCGCAGTTGCTCGCGGCAACTGCGCGGCCACTTTCTTATTGTACTAGTTGGGTGGATGCTTAGGTGGATATGCATAAGGTCGTCTGTATGCATTGGCCCGCGAGCGTTGTTCATTGATTGGCTAAGAATCGATGTTCGGATTATATTGCCACGACCACTTCTTGTTTTATTTTGATGTATTCGGGTTTGACCACTGATCTGTGGGTTTGACAAGCAAGGACGGTTATCAACGCTCTACACTGTCCGCGAAGCTTCGCGATTGTAGTAGATCGTTCTGGTAAGATTGCGCGCTGCACGCGAATGTTCCAGCTTTGTCGAGAGATAACGCCGCCACCAGCGATATCGCTGGAAAGTTCGATAGCGCCTGTATAAAAGCCGACGCGCTTGACTGCTTGTCAGTTGATCGACGGTCGACGCTCTGTTCGCCGCTATCAATGTATTGCTGTAGTTAACTTTCAGTTTCCCGGCCACAAGTTCGGCCAAATAAAGTTTCATCTCGGACCTGCTGACTGCTGCCTTCGTCGACGTCACGACCCTTTGACAATATTTGAGCTGTCTACATTGCGCTTAACTTCCAAGCATACACTCTAAGAAAAAATCGAGTATTTGGGGAGTATTTCTGCCACACAACAATAATCGTCATCCACTTCGCGTACTTTCCTCGCGTTATCACCGTGGTCCCGGCACTTCCCGGTCACGAACCGCGCGCGCGTTATCAGCGCGACGTAGGATTCTTGATAGGAAAGTGACGAGAGCCGGGTTTTCAAGAAAGGAAACGCGAGCAAGCCGCATGACAATTATTGTTGTGTGGCAGAAATACTCCCGAAATACTCGATTTTTTCTTAGAGTGTAGGTGTTTCTAAGCAAATGAGGGTTTTGAGAGTAATTTTTATAACTACCACCACAATTTTAGCCGCTGCCGTCTTATCTAGACCAAGAACAACCCAACACATTTGTAAAAGCCTTTATAGTGCACAAAGAAGCGTACTTACTCGAGATACAAAAACGTTCTAGAAAAACAGTACTCATGTTTCTACAATTTATTGAAAAAAACTTTCTCGAAAAACATCACCAATGCTTCGCAAGGTTTACAAGACACGTTTTCGCGACGGTTAAAGGGATACTGACCCAAAATCGGGAAATTTTACGAGAACTCGCTAAATGAAATCTCAGTGTGCGATTACATCGAATAGATGTCTTCTCTGAGCAATTTTTTCAGCGGATAGTTGTATTTTCGGTGTCTCATCTTTCTACGTCGCATCCTTCTACGGTGCCTTAAACAATTCGAACAGATCGGCCGTGATGTGAGCACCGAGCAGTTATTCGCGCGTACTCTGTCGCTAGAAGAGTCGTCAGTATTCAACATCAGTTTTTCAAGTTCACCGAGCAGATGTTCCATGCCCGCAGCACTTTACACTGTACGACAGCCGTTTGCGTTTCGTGCTGTAGCCGTTCACTACGCAGTTAAACTGCTCGTCAACTACAATTATCTTTTGCACAAGTAAGTCTCCCTCCCCGAAGCAAAGTGTGGGATTGGGCTAGTTGGTATTCCATGATTAAACTGCTCAGTGCAAAACATTTGACACGGTACACATAGAAAAGACGAGGACCAGCGCTGGTCCTCGTCTTTTCTATACCGTGTCAAATTTTTGCCCTGAGCAGCCCGTTCCCGAGCCGGCGAGTGTAAAATATTCCGCACATCTTGTTCAATACCTCGTCGTAAAATCTCTCGAAAATCCACTGCTTTGAAGGCATAGCGACAGCTGAAAACTGATCGAATGTCAGTGTGATGCAACTCTCATTCTCGGTAGCGTATATATGCAATCGCCTGCCTTTCGTTTTGCTGTTATATTTCTGGCGGCTCCTCCAAATTGGGCACTGGGCTTTCGCGGGACGCCGTGCGCTTTGGGGGGGGGGGGGGGGATTTGCGCCTAAACCCCGAACATTTTGGCATTGAAATGTGGGGTGCAAGTGCTGGGAACAAGCGCGGCACGGCACCTGGCGCGAGTTCCCACTTTCCACGTGGGATCGAAACTTCTTGTCCGGCAACGACCCGACGATAGTGCTTTACAATGTCATCACTCCCAAAATGAACGTCACAGACCTTGCATTTCGCAATAAGCTTTCTATCTTTGCGATGCAAAGCTTGAATGGCGTAGGGTCTTTTGCAGGTCCGAAGAAGTGTCGTGAAGTGGAGTCGTCGTTGCGGTAGCCGCTCTTGCTGCTCGGCGCAAAGCAAGTCGGCATACCGCACTGTGAATCTGTTCGCCCTCGTTACGCTTCGTACATCACTTCGTACAAGACGCTAAGCCTGGTCAAGAACAGGCGCAAAAATGACGAGCTAACAAAGCGCAGACGACGCTGTAACCCACGTGCGCTCGTACATCGGCGGCGCCGATCACAACAAGCGCCAGCCGCGGGAGCTAGACGTGACTGTAGCGCCACTAGTTCTCACGACCGCCACGCGGACCGCCTCTCCGGCGGAGCTTTTAAACTGAGTTTGTTCTAGTAACGCTGTTACGCTTGTATAGGGTGTTTTTCCAAAGCAGTTTCCAGACCTGGAGTGGATCTGTGGTAGAATACCTGATTGGCACGCAGAATGGTTTGGTTCGGTTCCTGTTGGGATCCTGATTTTTATTCTTTGCATTCGTCGGGTCAACGCTGCAGGTGTCGTTTTTTGTCAATGTCTGTTGTCGCTGTTCTTTGGTTGATACAAACTATCGATCACCTGTGGCGCATAACCGTATACCACGGCCCGTGGTAAACGGGTAAGTGCCACACGTGTCTGGAGGGATGGGTTTGACGACGTACGCGAGAGAATTTTGACGTTATTCATGTCATGACTAGACGGTGATATTCTTCAAGTCCTGTTGTCCTCCCATGCTAATTTTGGTCTACACTAAGTTAAGGAGGCGATCACGAGAGCAAACAGACGTAGGCGGCTAGACAGAAAGATAGATACGTAGATTAAACGCTCAAAGTGCCAGAGGTTCACTAACAAATGCTTCGCATTTAAAAGAAACGTAGCAGCGACTACAATTGAATTTAAGGTGGCACGATCATATGCAACCTTTAATTGAGTATATATTCGGGTCACGGCGACCAATTGTCTCATGACAAAGCCATGCAAGTGATGATTGGAGAAACAATCGACCTTAGCGTTGTGCTTGCTATCCCTGCTTGCCTAATAAATTATTTCTCTTTCTCTCTCTCTCTCTCTCTCTTTCCATCTCCGTGAACCCCCTCCAATTAAGCAACTGATACAGCCGAACAATGAACTCGTGGTTAGCAAATGGCTTGTGTGGTTTGTTTTCAGTGTAATTGCCGATAACATAAGAAGGAAGAAAAACTGCTTTACACGTACTCTGGCACGGCTCCTGTGTTTCCCGATTTACAAGAGTCCAGTTAAAGTATTCCGAGTCTTTGATCGCTCGTTCAACGCCATTCATCACGTCCTGTCATGTCTGATTTCGATACTCTGCGAATTCAGAAACGATCAGTTACTCCAGTCCGCATTCGTACCTTCGGAAATAATGCTATGAGAGAGGCCCTGATGTCCAGCAAATATTGCTTGGGAATTTTCCAGCTGGCTGTCGGTGAACATCTAGGCACGTAAACATCTTGCAACAGTGATGCAGGGCCATTCATCTTCGCCGAATCCGCCGAAATGTTGCAAACCAAACACGGCTCAATCGCATGCTCGGAAACTCACTTCGCAGTTTGTCCTCATAGTGCAGCCTTAAACATGGCACATATTGTTTGCTTGTTTAGTGCTAGCTTACATACCGCGGTTTTTGTGAAATGGTTGACCTCCCTTCCTCTCCCCTCTATGTTGTTTCCTAACTTGCTATGAATATTTGATATAAGAGTAAGTGTTCCTACAACACCTCAATTCCTCTACTGCTTGGTCACCAGTTGCACCTGCTATCACATAAATTGACCGTCGTTCTTCGTTAGTCTTTCTCGGTTGCGCAGTCTTTACATTTATTCAACTAGTGTCCAGCTAGTGTCACCCAAAAGAAAAGCATCTTTAAACCTCATCCCACTAGCCACCCGCCAAAAGCACACGCACATTCGCCGCGCATTTTTCCCCAATTCTAAAACGCTCTATAGTGTTTCGCCGGAGTTGGGATGGTAGACGAAGAATAAAAACAGCG